>NW_026527079.1:122500-125000 GCF_027744825.2 Synchiropus splendidus
CTCGGTCGGGCAGGCCAGGCGACCGAGTGCCCCCCCTGACCCCCGGAGGTCCGAGAAGACCCGGTCCCTCCCGGGTCCAGCCGGTCCCTCAGGCCCGGGGAGGGTCCCCGGAGCCGGGCAGGGGGTCCTGGGGCCGCCCCGGAGGCTCTCTGGGTCGGGGAACCAGAGTGACAAAATATTAGGTGCCGGAGCTGTGACAAAAAATTAGGCGCCCAAACCCTTTGAGTGACAAAAAATTAGGTCGCGCGAAAATTGTACCAAGTCGAGCCCCGGTGGGGTCGGGCTTATGTCTTCCAGGGGTTTCACTGGAGCTCAAGGGTGCGAATCACGGTGCTCTTTGCCCGGCCAGCCGCACGCCTCGGTCGGGCAGGCCAGGCGACCGAGTGCCCCCCCCTGACCCCCGGAGGTCCGAGAAGACCCGGTCCCTCCCCGGTCCAGCCGGTCCCTCAGGCCCGGGGAGGGTCCCCGGAGGCGGGCAGGGGGTCCTGGGGCGGTCCCGGGGGCTCTCTGGGTCGGAGAACCAGAGTGACAAAATATTAGGTGCCGGAGCTGTGACAAAAAATTAGGCGCCCAAACCCTTTGAGTGACAAAAAATTAGGTCGCGCCAAAATTGTACCAAGTCGAGCCCCGGTGGGGTCGGGCTTACGTCTTCCAGGGGTTTCACTGGAGCTCAAGGGTGCGAATCACGGTGCTCTTTGCCCGGCCAGCCGCACGCCTCGGTCGGGCAGGCCAGGCGACCGAGTGCCCCCCCTGACCCCCGGAGGTCCGAGAAGACCCGGTCCCTCCCGGGTCCAGCCGGTCCCTCAGGCCCGGGGAGGGTCCCCGGAGCCGGGCAGGGGGTCCTGGGGCCGCCCCGGAGGCTCTCTGGGTCGGGGAACCAGAGTGACAAAATATTAGGTGCCGGAGCTGTGACAAAAAATTAGGCGCCCAAACCCTTTGAGTGACAAAAAATTAGGTCGCGCGAAAATTGTACCAAGTCGAGCCCCGGTGGGGTCGGGCTTATGTCTTCCAGGGGTTTCACTGGAGCTCAAGGGTGCGAATCACGGTGCTCTTTGCCCGGCCAGCCGCACGCCTCGGTCGGGCAGGCCAGGCGACCGAGTGCCCCCCCCTGACCCCCGGAGGTCCGAGAAGACCCGGTCCCTCCCGGGTCCAGCCGGTCCCTCAGGCCCGGGGAGGGTCTCCGGAGCCGGGCAGGGGGTCCTGGGGCCGCCCCGGAGGCTCTCTGGGTCGGAGAACCAGAGTGACAAAATATTAGGTGCCGGAGCTGTGACAAAAAATTAGGCGCCCAAACCCTTTGAGTGACAAAAAATTAGGTCGCGCCAAAATTGTACCAAGTCGAGCCCCGGTGGGGTCGGGCTTATGTCTTCCAGGGGTTTCACTGGAGCTCAAGGGTGCGAATCACGGTGCTCTTTGCCCGGCCAGCCGCACGCCTCGGTCGGGCAGGCCAGGCGACCGAGTGCCCCCCCCCTGACCCCCGGAGGTCCGAGAAGACCCGGTCCCTCCCCGGTCCAGCCGGTCCCTCAGGCCCGGGGAGGGTCCCCGGAGCCGGGCAGGGGGTCCTGGGGCCGCCCCGGAGGCTCTCTGGGTCGGAGAACCAGAGTGACAAAATATTAGGTGCCGGAGCTGTGACAAAAAATTAGGCGCCCAAACCCTTTGAGTGACAAAAAATTAGGTCGCGCGAAAATTGTACCAAGTCGAGCCCCGGTGGGGTCGGGCTTATGTCTTCCAGGGGTTTCACTGGAGCTCAAGGGTGCGAATCACGGTGCTCTTTGCCCGGCCAGCCGCAAGCCTCGGTCGGGCAGGCCAGGCGACCGAGTGCCCCTCCTGACCCCCGGAGGTCCGAGAAGACCCGGACCCTCCCGGGTCCAGCCGGTCCCTCAGGCCCGGGGAGGGTCCCCGGAGCCGGGCAGGGGGTCCTGGGGCGGTCCCGGAGGCTCTCTGGGTCGGAGACCCAGAGTGACAAAATATTAGGTGCCGGAGCTGTGACAAAAAATTAGGCGCCCAAACCCTTTGAGTGACAAAAAATTAGGTCGCCCGAAAATTGTACCAAGTCGAGCCCCGGTGGGGTCGGGCTTATGTCTTCCAGGGGTTTCACTGGGGCTCAAGGGTGCGAATCACGGTGCTCTTTGCCCGGCCTGCCGCACGCCTCGGTCGGGCAGGCCAGGCGACCGAGTGCCCCCCCCCCCTGACCCCCGGAGGTCCGAGAAGACCCGGTCCCTCCCGGGTCCAGCCGGTCCCTCAGGCCCGGGGAGGGTCTCCGGAGCCGGGCAGGAGGTCCTGGGGCCGCCCCGGAGGCTCTCTGGGTGGGAGAACCAGAGTGACAAAATATTAGGTGCTCAAACCCTTTGAGTGACAAAAAATTAGGTCGCGCGAAAGTTGTGCCAGGTCGAGCCCCGGTGGGTTCGGGCTCATGTCGGCAACGGATTTCTGAGCAGCTCTTCCAGTGCTGTTGACGGTGCTTCGTGTCCCCATCTCAGACTTCAGCCCAGACTCTGCGCCA
>NW_026527079.1:135000-137500 GCF_027744825.2 Synchiropus splendidus
GGGTCCTGGGGCCGCCCCGGAGGCTCTCTGGGTCGGGGAACCAGAGTGACAAAATATTAGGTGCCGGAGCTGTGACAAAAAATTAGGCGCCCAAACCCTTTGAGTGACAAAAAATTAGGTCGCGCGAAAATTGTACCAAGTCGAGCCCCGGTGGGGTCGGGCTTATGTCTTCCAGGGGTTTCACTGGAGCTCAAGGGTGCGAATCACGGTGCTCTTTGCCCGGCCAGCCGCACGCCTCGGTCGGGCAGGCCAGGCGACCGAGTGCCCCCCCCTGACCCCCGGAGGTCCGAGAAGACCCGGTCCCTCCCCGGTCCAGCCGGTCCCTCAGGCCCGGGGAGGGTCCCCGGAGGCGGGCAGGGGGTCCTGGGGCGGTCCCGGGGGCTCTCTGGGTCGGAGAACCAGAGTGACAAAATATTAGGTGCCGGAGCTGTGACAAAAAATTAGGCGCCCAAACCCTTTGAGTGACAAAAAATTAGGTCGCGCCAAAATTGTACCAAGTCGAGCCCCGGTGGGGTCGGGCTTACGTCTTCCAGGGGTTTCACTGGAGCTCAAGGGTGCGAATCACGGTGCTCTTTGCCCGGCCAGCCGCACGCCTCGGTCGGGCAGGCCAGGCGACCGAGTGCCCCCCCTGACCCCCGGAGGTCCGAGAAGACCCGGTCCCTCCCGGGTCCAGCCGGTCCCTCAGGCCCGGGGAGGGTCCCCGGAGCCGGGCAGGGGGTCCTGGGGCCGCCCCGGAGGCTCTCTGGGTCGGGGAACCAGAGTGACAAAATATTAGGTGCCGGAGCTGTGACAAAAAATTAGGCGCCCAAACCCTTTGAGTGACAAAAAATTAGGTCGCGCGAAAATTGTACCAAGTCGAGCCCCGGTGGGGTCGGGCTTATGTCTTCCAGGGGTTTCACTGGAGCTCAAGGGTGCGAATCACGGTGCTCTTTGCCCGGCCAGCCGCACGCCTCGGTCGGGCAGGCCAGGCGACCGAGTGCCCCCCCCTGACCCCCGGAGGTCCGAGAAGACCCGGTCCCTCCCGGGTCCAGCCGGTCCCTCAGGCCCGGGGAGGGTCTCCGGAGCCGGGCAGGGGGTCCTGGGGCCGCCCCGGAGGCTCTCTGGGTCGGAGAACCAGAGTGACAAAATATTAGGTGCCGGAGCTGTGACAAAAAATTAGGCGCCCAAACCCTTTGAGTGACAAAAAATTAGGTCGCGCCAAAATTGTACCAAGTCGAGCCCCGGTGGGGTCGGGCTTATGTCTTCCAGGGGTTTCACTGGAGCTCAAGGGTGCGAATCACGGTGCTCTTTGCCCGGCCAGCCGCACGCCTCGGTCGGGCAGGCCAGGCGACCGAGTGCCCCCCCCCTGACCCCCGGAGGTCCGAGAAGACCCGGTCCCTCCCCGGTCCAGCCGGTCCCTCAGGCCCGGGGAGGGTCCCCGGAGCCGGGCAGGGGGTCCTGGGGCCGCCCCGGAGGCTCTCTGGGTCGGAGAACCAGAGTGACAAAATATTAGGTGCCGGAGCTGTGACAAAAAATTAGGCGCCCAAACCCTTTGAGTGACAAAAAATTAGGTCGCGCGAAAATTGTACCAAGTCGAGCCCCGGTGGGGTCGGGCTTATGTCTTCCAGGGGTTTCACTGGAGCTCAAGGGTGCGAATCACGGTGCTCTTTGCCCGGCCAGCCGCAAGCCTCGGTCGGGCAGGCCAGGCGACCGAGTGCCCCTCCTGACCCCCGGAGGTCCGAGAAGACCCGGACCCTCCCGGGTCCAGCCGGTCCCTCAGGCCCGGGGAGGGTCCCCGGAGCCGGGCAGGGGGTCCTGGGGCGGTCCCGGAGGCTCTCTGGGTCGGAGACCCAGAGTGACAAAATATTAGGTGCCGGAGCTGTGACAAAAAAATAGGCGCCCAAACCCTTTGAGTGACAAAAAATTAGGTCGCCCGAAAATTGTACCAAGTCGAGCCCCGGTGGGGTCGGGCTTATGTCTTCCAGGGGTTTCACTGGGGCTCAAGGGTGCGAATCACGGTGCTCTTTGCCCGGCCTGCCGCACGCCTCGGTCGGGCAGGCCAGGCGACCGAGTGCCCCCCCTGACCCCCGGAGGTCCGAGAAGACCCGGTCCCTCCCGGGTCCAGCCGGTCCCTCAGGCCCGGGGAGGGTCCCCGGAGCCGGGCAGGGGGTCCTGGGGCGGTCCCGGAGGCTCTCTGGGTCGGAGAACCAGAGTGACAAAATATTAGGTGCCGGAGCTGTGACAAAAAATTAGGCGCCCAAACCCTTTGAGTGACAAAAAATTAGGTCGCGCGAAAATTGTACCAAGTCGAGCCCCGGTGGGGTCGGGCTTATGTCTTCCAGGGGTTTCACTGGAGCTCAAGGGTGCGAATCACGGTGCTCTTTGCCCGGCCTGCCGCACGCCTCGGTCGGGCAGGCCAGGCGACCGAGTGCCCCCCCCCCCTGACCCCCGGAGGTCCGAGAAGACCCGGTCCCTCCCGGGTCCAGCCGGTCCCTCAGGCCCGGGGAGGGTCTCCGGAGCC
>NW_026527079.1:147500-150000 GCF_027744825.2 Synchiropus splendidus
GCGCCAAAATTGTACCAAGTCGAGCCCCGGTGGGGTCGGGCTTATGTCTTCCAGGGGTTTCACTGGAGCTCAAGGGTGCGAATCACGGTGCTCTTTGCCCGGCCTGCCGCACGCCTCGGTCGGGCAGGCCAGGCGACCGAGTGCCCCCCCTGACCCCCGGAGGTCCGAGAAGACCCGGTCCCTCCCGGGTCCAGCCGGTCCCTCAGGCCCGGGGAGGGTCCCCGGAGCCGGGCAGGGGGTCCTGGGGCCGCCCCGGAGGCTCTCTGGGTCGGGGAACCAGAGTGACAAAATATTAGGTGCCGGAGCTGTGACAAAAAATTAGGCGCCCAAACCCTTTGAGTGACAAAAAATTAGGTCGCGCGAAAATTGTACCAAGTCGAGCCCCGGTGGGGTCGGGCTTATGTCTTCCAGGGGTTTCACTGGAGCTCAAGGGTGCGAATCACGGTGCTCTTTGCCCGGCCAGCCGCACGCCTCGGTCGGGCAGGCCAGGCGACCGAGTGCCCCCCCCTGACCCCCGGAGGTCCGAGAAGACCCGGTCCCTCCCCGGTCCAGCCGGTCCCTCAGGCCCGGGGAGGGTCCCCGGAGGCGGGCAGGGGGTCCTGGGGCGGTCCCGGGGGCTCTCTGGGTCGGAGAACCAGAGTGACAAAATATTAGGTGCCGGAGCTGTGACAAAAAATTAGGCGCCCAAACCCTTTGAGTGACAAAAAATTAGGTCGCGCCAAAATTGTACCAAGTCGAGCCCCGGTGGGGTCGGGCTTACGTCTTCCAGGGGTTTCACTGGAGCTCAAGGGTGCGAATCACGGTGCTCTTTGCCCGGCCAGCCGCACGCCTCGGTCGGGCAGGCCAGGCGACCGAGTGCCCCCCCTGACCCCCGGAGGTCCGAGAAGACCCGGTCCCTCCCGGGTCCAGCCGGTCCCTCAGGCCCGGGGAGGGTCCCCGGAGCCGGGCAGGGGGTCCTGGGGCCGCCCCGGAGGCTCTCTGGGTCGGGGAACCAGAGTGACAAAATATTAGGTGCCGGAGCTGTGACAAAAAATTAGGCGCCCAAACCCTTTGAGTGACAAAAAATTAGGTCGCGCGAAAATTGTACCAAGTCGAGCCCCGGTGGGGTCGGGCTTATGTCTTCCAGGGGTTTCACTGGAGCTCAAGGGTGCGAATCACGGTGCTCTTTGCCCGGCCAGCCGCACGCCTCGGTCGGGCAGGCCAGGCGACCGAGTGCCCCCCCCTGACCCCCGGAGGTCCGAGAAGACCCGGTCCCTCCCGGGTCCAGCCGGTCCCTCAGGCCCGGGGAGGGTCTCCGGAGCCGGGCAGGGGGTCCTGGGGCCGCCCCGGAGGCTCTCTGGGTCGGAGAACCAGAGTGACAAAATATTAGGTGCCGGAGCTGTGACAAAAAATTAGGCGCCCAAACCCTTTGAGTGACAAAAAATTAGGTCGCGCCAAAATTGTACCAAGTCGAGCCCCGGTGGGGTCGGGCTTATGTCTTCCAGGGGTTTCACTGGAGCTCAAGGGTGCGAATCACGGTGCTCTTTGCCCGGCCAGCCGCACGCCTCGGTCGGGCAGGCCAGGCGACCGAGTGCCCCCCCCCTGACCCCCGGAGGTCCGAGAAGACCCGGTCCCTCCCCGGTCCAGCCGGTCCCTCAGGCCCGGGGAGGGTCCCCGGAGCCGGGCAGGGGGTCCTGGGGCCGCCCCGGAGGCTCTCTGGGTCGGAGAACCAGAGTGACAAAATATTAGGTGCCGGAGCTGTGACAAAAAATTAGGCGCCCAAACCCTTTGAGTGACAAAAAATTAGGTCGCGCGAAAATTGTACCAAGTCGAGCCCCGGTGGGGTCGGGCTTATGTCTTCCAGGGGTTTCACTGGAGCTCAAGGGTGCGAATCACGGTGCTCTTTGCCCGGCCAGCCGCAAGCCTCGGTCGGGCAGGCCAGGCGACCGAGTGCCCCTCCTGACCCCCGGAGGTCCGAGAAGACCCGGACCCTCCCGGGTCCAGCCGGTCCCTCAGGCCCGGGGAGGGTCCCCGGAGCCGGGCAGGGGGTCCTGGGGCGGTCCCGGAGGCTCTCTGGGTCGGAGACCCAGAGTGACAAAATATTAGGTGCCGGAGCTGTGACAAAAAATTAGGCGCCCAAACCCTTTGAGTGACAAAAAATTAGGTCGCCCGAAAATTGTACCAAGTCGAGCCCCGGTGGGGTCGGGCTTATGTCTTCCAGGGGTTTCACTGGGGCTCAAGGGTGCGAATCACGGTGCTCTTTGCCCGGCCTGCCGCACGCCTCGGTCGGGCAGGCCAGGCGACCGAGTGCCCCCCCTGACCCCCGGAGGTCCGAGAAGACCCGGTCCCTCCCGGGTCCAGCCGGTCCCTCAGGCCCGGGGAGGGTCCCCGGAGCCGGGCAGGGGGTCCTGGGGCGGTCCCGGAGGCTCTCTGGGTCGGAGAACCAGAGTGACAAAATATTAGGTGCCGGAGCTGTGACAAAAAATTAGGCGCCCAAACCCTTTGAGTGACAAAAAATTAG
>NW_026527079.1:160000-162500 GCF_027744825.2 Synchiropus splendidus
GTGACAAAAAATTAGGTCGCGCCAAAATTGTACCAAGTCGAGCCCCGGTGGGGTCGGGCTTATGTCTTCCAGGGGTTTCACTGGAGCTCAAGGGTGCGAATCACGGTGCTCTTTGCCCGGCCTGCCGCACGCCTCGGTCGGGCAGGCCAGGCGACCGAGTGCCCCCCCTGACCCCCGGAGGTCCGAGAAGACCCGGTCCCTCCCGGGTCCAGCCGGTCCCTCAGGCCCGGGGAGGGTCCCCGGAGCCGGGCAGGGGGTCCTGGGGCCGCCCCGGAGGCTCTCTGGGTCGGGGAACCAGAGTGACAAAATATTAGGTGCCGGAGCTGTGACAAAAAATTAGGCGCCCAAACCCTTTGAGTGACAAAAAATTAGGTCGCGCGAAAATTGTACCAAGTCGAGCCCCGGTGGGGTCGGGCTTATGTCTTCCAGGGGTTTCACTGGAGCTCAAGGGTGCGAATCACGGTGCTCTTTGCCCGGCCAGCCGCACGCCTCGGTCGGGCAGGCCAGGCGACCGAGTGCCCCCCCCTGACCCCCGGAGGTCCGAGAAGACCCGGTCCCTCCCCGGTCCAGCCGGTCCCTCAGGCCCGGGGAGGGTCCCCGGAGGCGGGCAGGGGGTCCTGGGGCGGTCCCGGGGGCTCTCTGGGTCGGAGAACCAGAGTGACAAAATATTAGGTGCCGGAGCTGTGACAAAAAATTAGGCGCCCAAACCCTTTGAGTGACAAAAAATTAGGTCGCGCCAAAATTGTACCAAGTCGAGCCCCGGTGGGGTCGGGCTTACGTCTTCCAGGGGTTTCACTGGAGCTCAAGGGTGCGAATCACGGTGCTCTTTGCCCGGCCAGCCGCACGCCTCGGTCGGGCAGGCCAGGCGACCGAGTGCCCCCCCTGACCCCCGGAGGTCCGAGAAGACCCGGTCCCTCCCGGGTCCAGCCGGTCCCTCAGGCCCGGGGAGGGTCCCCGGAGCCGGGCAGGGGGTCCTGGGGCCGCCCCGGAGGCTCTCTGGGTCGGGGAACCAGAGTGACAAAATATTAGGTGCCGGAGCTGTGACAAAAAATTAGGCGCCCAAACCCTTTGAGTGACAAAAAATTAGGTCGCGCGAAAATTGTACCAAGTCGAGCCCCGGTGGGGTCGGGCTTATGTCTTCCAGGGGTTTCACTGGAGCTCAAGGGTGCGAATCACGGTGCTCTTTGCCCGGCCAGCCGCACGCCTCGGTCGGGCAGGCCAGGCGACCGAGTGCCCCCCCCTGACCCCCGGAGGTCCGAGAAGACCCGGTCCCTCCCGGGTCCAGCCGGTCCCTCAGGCCCGGGGAGGGTCTCCGGAGCCGGGCAGGGGGTCCTGGGGCCGCCCCGGAGGCTCTCTGGGTCGGAGAACCAGAGTGACAAAATATTAGGTGCCGGAGCTGTGACAAAAAATTAGGCGCCCAAACCCTTTGAGTGACAAAAAATTAGGTCGCGCCAAAATTGTACCAAGTCGAGCCCCGGTGGGGTCGGGCTTATGTCTTCCAGGGGTTTCACTGGAGCTCAAGGGTGCGAATCACGGTGCTCTTTGCCCGGCCAGCCGCACGCCTCGGTCGGGCAGGCCAGGCGACCGAGTGCCCCCCCCCTGACCCCCGGAGGTCCGAGAAGACCCGGTCCCTCCCCGGTCCAGCCGGTCCCTCAGGCCCGGGGAGGGTCCCCGGAGCCGGGCAGGGGGTCCTGGGGCCGCCCCGGAGGCTCTCTGGGTCGGAGAACCAGAGTGACAAAATATTAGGTGCCGGAGCTGTGACAAAAAATTAGGCGCCCAAACCCTTTGAGTGACAAAAAATTAGGTCGCGCGAAAATTGTACCAAGTCGAGCCCCGGTGGGGTCGGGCTTATGTCTTCCAGGGGTTTCACTGGAGCTCAAGGGTGCGAATCACGGTGCTCTTTGCCCGGCCAGCCGCAAGCCTCGGTCGGGCAGGCCAGGCGACCGAGTGCCCCTCCTGACCCCCGGAGGTCCGAGAAGACCCGGACCCTCCCGGGTCCAGCCGGTCCCTCAGGCCCGGGGAGGGTCCCCGGAGCCGGGCAGGGGGTCCTGGGGCGGTCCCGGAGGCTCTCTGGGTCGGAGAACCAGAGTGACAAAATATTAGGTGCCGGAGCTGTGACAAAAAATTAGGCGCCCAAACCCTTTGAGTGACAAAAAATTAGGTCGCGCGAAAATTGTACCAAGTCGAGCCCCGGTGGGGTCGGGCTTATGTCTTCCAGGGGTTTCACTGGAGCTCAAGGGTGCGAATCACGGTGCTCTTTGCCCGGCCTGCCGCACGCCTCGGTCGGGCAGGCCAGGCGACCGAGTGCCCCCCCCCCCTGACCCCCGGAGGTCCGAGAAGACCCGGTCCCTCCCGGGTCCAGCCGGTCCCTCAGGCCCGGGGAGGGTCTCCGGAGCCGGGCAGGAGGTCCTGGGGCCGCCCCGGAGGCTCTCTGGGTGGGAGAACCAGAGTGACAAAATATTAGGTGCTCAAACCCTTTGAGTGACAAAAAATTAGGTCG
>NW_026527079.1:172500-175000 GCF_027744825.2 Synchiropus splendidus
TGCCGCACGCCTCGGTCGGGCAGGCCAGGCGACCGAGTGCCCCCCCTGACCCCCGGAGGTCCGAGAAGACCCGGTCCCTCCCGGGTCCAGCCGGTCCCTCAGGCCCGGGGAGGGTCCCCGGAGCCGGGCAGGGGGTCCTGGGGCCGCCCCGGAGGCTCTCTGGGTCGGGGAACCAGAGTGACAAAATATTAGGTGCCGGAGCTGTGACAAAAAATTAGGCGCCCAAACCCTTTGAGTGACAAAAAATTAGGTCGCGCGAAAATTGTACCAAGTCGAGCCCCGGTGGGGTCGGGCTTATGTCTTCCAGGGGTTTCACTGGAGCTCAAGGGTGCGAATCACGGTGCTCTTTGCCCGGCCAGCCGCACGCCTCGGTCGGGCAGGCCAGGCGACCGAGTGCCCCCCCCTGACCCCCGGAGGTCCGAGAAGACCCGGTCCCTCCCCGGTCCAGCCGGTCCCTCAGGCCCGGGGAGGGTCCCCGGAGGCGGGCAGGGGGTCCTGGGGCGGTCCCGGGGGCTCTCTGGGTCGGAGAACCAGAGTGACAAAATATTAGGTGCCGGAGCTGTGACAAAAAATTAGGCGCCCAAACCCTTTGAGTGACAAAAAATTAGGTCGCGCCAAAATTGTACCAAGTCGAGCCCCGGTGGGGTCGGGCTTACGTCTTCCAGGGGTTTCACTGGAGCTCAAGGGTGCGAATCACGGTGCTCTTTGCCCGGCCAGCCGCACGCCTCGGTCGGGCAGGCCAGGCGACCGAGTGCCCCCCCTGACCCCCGGAGGTCCGAGAAGACCCGGTCCCTCCCGGGTCCAGCCGGTCCCTCAGGCCCGGGGAGGGTCCCCGGAGCCGGGCAGGGGGTCCTGGGGCCGCCCCGGAGGCTCTCTGGGTCGGGGAACCAGAGTGACAAAATATTAGGTGCCGGAGCTGTGACAAAAAATTAGGCGCCCAAACCCTTTGAGTGACAAAAAATTAGGTCGCGCGAAAATTGTACCAAGTCGAGCCCCGGTGGGGTCGGGCTTATGTCTTCCAGGGGTTTCACTGGAGCTCAAGGGTGCGAATCACGGTGCTCTTTGCCCGGCCAGCCGCACGCCTCGGTCGGGCAGGCCAGGCGACCGAGTGCCCCCCCCTGACCCCCGGAGGTCCGAGAAGACCCGGTCCCTCCCGGGTCCAGCCGGTCCCTCAGGCCCGGGGAGGGTCTCCGGAGCCGGGCAGGGGGTCCTGGGGCCGCCCCGGAGGCTCTCTGGGTCGGAGAACCAGAGTGACAAAATATTAGGTGCCGGAGCTGTGACAAAAAATTAGGCGCCCAAACCCTTTGAGTGACAAAAAATTAGGTCGCGCCAAAATTGTACCAAGTCGAGCCCCGGTGGGGTCGGGCTTATGTCTTCCAGGGGTTTCACTGGAGCTCAAGGGTGCGAATCACGGTGCTCTTTGCCCGGCCAGCCGCACGCCTCGGTCGGGCAGGCCAGGCGACCGAGTGCCCCCCCCCTGACCCCCGGAGGTCCGAGAAGACCCGGTCCCTCCCCGGTCCAGCCGGTCCCTCAGGCCCGGGGAGGGTCCCCGGAGCCGGGCAGGGGGTCCTGGGGCCGCCCCGGAGGCTCTCTGGGTCGGAGAACCAGAGTGACAAAATATTAGGTGCCGGAGCTGTGACAAAAAATTAGGCGCCCAAACCCTTTGAGTGACAAAAAATTAGGTCGCGCGAAAATTGTACCAAGTCGAGCCCCGGTGGGGTCGGGCTTATGTCTTCCAGGGGTTTCACTGGAGCTCAAGGGTGCGAATCACGGTGCTCTTTGCCCGGCCAGCCGCAAGCCTCGGTCGGGCAGGCCAGGCGACCGAGTGCCCCTCCTGACCCCCGGAGGTCCGAGAAGACCCGGACCCTCCCGGGTCCAGCCGGTCCCTCAGGCCCGGGGAGGGTCCCCGGAGCCGGGCAGGGGGTCCTGGGGCGGTCCCGGAGGCTCTCTGGGTCGGAGACCCAGAGTGACAAAATATTAGGTGCCGGAGCTGTGACAAAAAATTAGGCGCCCAAACCCTTTGAGTGACAAAAAATTAGGTCGCCCGAAAATTGTACCAAGTCGAGCCCCGGTGGGGTCGGGCTTATGTCTTCCAGGGGTTTCACTGGGGCTCAAGGGTGCGAATCACGGTGCTCTTTGCCCGGCCTGCCGCACGCCTCGGTCGGGCAGGCCAGGCGACCGAGTGCCCCCCCTGACCCCCGGAGGTCCGAGAAGACCCGGTCCCTCCCGGGTCCAGCCGGTCCCTCAGGCCCGGGGAGGGTCCCCGGAGCCGGGCAGGGGGTCCTGGGGCGGTCCCGGAGGCTCTCTGGGTCGGAGAACCAGAGTGACAAAATATTAGGTGCCGGAGCTGTGACAAAAAATTAGGCGCCCAAACCCTTTGAGTGACAAAAAATTAGGTCGCGCGAAAATTGTACCAAGTCGAGCCCCGGTGGGGTCGGGCTTATGTCTTCCAGGGGTTTCACTGGAGCTCAAGGGTGCGAATCACGGTGCTCTTTGCCCG
>NW_026527079.1:185000-187500 GCF_027744825.2 Synchiropus splendidus
GCTCTCTGGGTCGGAGAACCAGAGTGACAAAATATTAGGTGCCGGAGCTGTGACAAAAAATTAGGCGCCCAAACCCTTTGAGTGACAAAAAATTAGGCGCCCAAACCCTTTGAGTGACAAAAAATTAGGTCGCGCCAAAATTGTACCAAGTCGAGCCCCGGTGGGGTCGGGCTTATGTCTTCCAGGGGTTTCACTGGAGCTCAAGGGTGCGAATCACGGTGCTCTTTGCCCGGCCTGCCGCACGCCTCGGTCGGGCAGGCCAGGCGACCGAGTGCCCCCCCTGACCCCCGGAGGTCCGAGAAGACCCGGTCCCTCCCGGGTCCAGCCGGTCCCTCAGGCCCGGGGAGGGTCCCCGGAGCCGGGCAGGGGGTCCTGGGGCCGCCCCGGAGGCTCTCTGGGTCGGGGAACCAGAGTGACAAAATATTAGGTGCCGGAGCTGTGACAAAAAATTAGGCGCCCAAACCCTTTGAGTGACAAAAAATTAGGTCGCGCGAAAATTGTACCAAGTCGAGCCCCGGTGGGGTCGGGCTTATGTCTTCCAGGGGTTTCACTGGAGCTCAAGGGTGCGAATCACGGTGCTCTTTGCCCGGCCAGCCGCACGCCTCGGTCGGGCAGGCCAGGCGACCGAGTGCCCCCCCCTGACCCCCGGAGGTCCGAGAAGACCCGGTCCCTCCCCGGTCCAGCCGGTCCCTCAGGCCCGGGGAGGGTCCCCGGAGGCGGGCAGGGGGTCCTGGGGCGGTCCCGGGGGCTCTCTGGGTCGGAGAACCAGAGTGACAAAATATTAGGTGCCGGAGCTGTGACAAAAAATTAGGCGCCCAAACCCTTTGAGTGACAAAAAATTAGGTCGCGCCAAAATTGTACCAAGTCGAGCCCCGGTGGGGTCGGGCTTACGTCTTCCAGGGGTTTCACTGGAGCTCAAGGGTGCGAATCACGGTGCTCTTTGCCCGGCCAGCCGCACGCCTCGGTCGGGCAGGCCAGGCGACCGAGTGCCCCCCCTGACCCCCGGAGGTCCGAGAAGACCCTGTCCCTCCCGGGTCCAGCCGGTCCCTCAGGCCCGGGGAGGGTCCCCGGAGCCGGGCAGGGGGTCCTGGGGCCGCCCCGGAGGCTCTCTGGGTCGGGGAACCAGAGTGACAAAATATTAGGTGCCGGAGCTGTGACAAAAAATTAGGCGCCCAAACCCTTTGAGTGACAAAAAATTAGGTCGCGCGAAAATTGTACCAAGTCGAGCCCCGGTGGGGTCGGGCTTATGTCTTCCAGGGGTTTCACTGGAGCTCAAGGGTGCGAATCACGGTGCTCTTTGCCCGGCCAGCCGCACGCCTCGGTCGGGCAGGCCAGGCGACCGAGTGCCCCCCCCTGACCCCCGGAGGTCCGAGAAGACCCGGTCCCTCCCGGGTCCAGCCGGTCCCTCAGGCCCGGGGAGGGTCTCCGGAGCCGGGCAGGGGGTCCTGGGGCCGCCCCGGAGGCTCTCTGGGTCGGAGAACCAGAGTGACAAAATATTAGGTGCCGGAGCTGTGACAAAAAATTAGGCGCCCAAACCCTTTGAGTGACAAAAAATTAGGTCGCGCCAAAATTGTACCAAGTCGAGCCCCGGTGGGGTCGGGCTTATGTCTTCCAGGGGTTTCACTGGAGCTCAAGGGTGCGAATCACGGTGCTCTTTGCCCGGCCAGCCGCACGCCTCGGTCGGGCAGGCCAGGCGACCGAGTGCCCCCCCCCTGACCCCCGGAGGTCCGAGAAGACCCGGTCCCTCCCCGGTCCAGCCGGTCCCTCAGGCCCGGGGAGGGTCCCCGGAGCCGGGCAGGGGGTCCTGGGGCCGCCCCGGAGGCTCTCTGGGTCGGAGAACCAGAGTGACAAAATATTAGGTGCCGGAGCTGTGACAAAAAATTAGGCGCCCAAACCCTTTGAGTGACAAAAAATTAGGTCGCGCGAAAATTGTACCAAGTCGAGCCCCGGTGGGGTCGGGCTTATGTCTTCCAGGGGTTTCACTGGAGCTCAAGGGTGCGAATCACGGTGCTCTTTGCCCGGCCAGCCGCAAGCCTCGGTCGGGCAGGCCAGGCGACCGAGTGCCCCTCCTGACCCCCGGAGGTCCGAGAAGACCCGGACCCTCCCGGGTCCAGCCGGTCCCTCAGGCCCGGGGAGGGTCCCCGGAGCCGGGCAGGGGGTCCTGGGGCGGTCCCGGAGGCTCTCTGGGTCGGAGACCCAGAGTGACAAAATATTAGGTGCCGGAGCTGTGACAAAAAATTAGGCGCCCAAACCCTTTGAGTGACAAAAAATTAGGTCGCCCGAAAATTGTACCAAGTCGAGCCCCGGTGGGGTCGGGCTTATGTCTTCCAGGGGTTTCACTGGGGCTCAAGGGTGCGAATCACGGTGCTCTTTGCCCGGCCTGCCGCACGCCTCGGTCGGGCAGGCCAGGCGACCGAGTGCCCCCCCTGACCCCCGGAGGTCCGAGAAGACCCGGTCCCTCCCGGGTCCAGCCGGTCCCTCAGGCCCGGGGAGGGTCCCC
>NW_026527079.1:197500-202500 GCF_027744825.2 Synchiropus splendidus
CATGAGGTCGATCCTGGGGTTTCACTGGAGCTCAAGGGGTCCTCCCGTGTCCAGTCGGTCCCTCAGGCCGATGGGGGGGGCCCGGAGCCGGGCAGGAGGTCCTGGGGCCGCCCCGGAGGCTCTCTGGGTCGGAGAACCAGAGTGACAAAATATTAGGTGCCGGAGCTGTGACAAAAAATTAGGCGCCCAAACCCTTTGAGTGACAAAAAATTAGGCGCCCAAACCCTTTGAGTGACAAAAAATTAGGTCGCGCCAAAATTGTACCAAGTCGAGCCCCGGTGGGGTCGGGCTTATGTCTTCCAGGGGTTTCACTGGAGCTCAAGGGTGCGAATCACGGTGCTCTTTGCCCGGCCTGCCGCACGCCTCGGTCGGGCAGGCCAGGAGACCGAGTGCCCCCCCCCCCTGACCCCCGGAGGTCCGAGAAGACCCGGTCCCTCCCGGGTCCAGCCGGTCCCTCAGGCCCAGGGAGGGTCCCCGGAGCCGGGCAGGGGGTCCTGGGTCGGTCCCGGAGGCTCTCTGGGTCGGGGAACCAGAGTGACAAAATATTAGGTGCCGGAGCTGTGACAAAAAATTAGGCGCCCAAACCCTTTGAGTGACAAAAAATTAGGTCGCCCGAAAATTGTACCAAGTCGAGCCCCGGTGGGGTCGGGCTTATGTCTTCCAGGGGTTTCACTGGAGCTCAAGGGTGCGAATCACGGTGCTCTCTGCCCGGCCTGCCGCACGCCTCGGTCGGGCAGGCCAGGCGACCGAGTGCCCCCCCCTGACCCCCGGAGGTCCGAGAAGACCCGGTCCCTCCCGGGTCCATCCGGCCCCTCAGGCCCGGGGAGGGTCCCCGGAGCCGGGCAGGGGGTCCTGGGGCCGCCCCGGAGGCTCTCTGGGTCGGAGAACCAGAGTGACAAAATATTAGGTGCCGGAGCTGTGACAAAAAATTAGGCGCCCAAACCCTTTGAGTGACAAAAAATTAGGTCGCGCCAAAATTGTACCAAGTCGAGCCCCGGTGGGGTCGGGCTTATGTCTTCCAGGGGTTTCACTGGAGCTCAAGGGTGCGAATCACGGTGCTCTTTGCCCGGCCTGCCGCATGCCTCGGTCGGGCAGGCCAGGCGACCGAGTGCCCCCCCTGACCCCCGGAGGTCCGAGAAGACCCGGTCCCTCCCGGGTCCAGCCGGTCCCTCAGGCCCGGGGAGGGTCTCCGGAGCCGGGCAGGAGGTCCCGGGGCCGCCCCGGAGGCTCTCTGGGTCGGAGAACCAGAGTGACAAAATATTAGGTGCCGGAGCTGTGACAAAAAATTAGGCGCCCAAACCCTTTGAGTGACAAAAAATTAGGTCGCGCGAAAATTGTACCAAGTCGAGCCCCGGTGGGGTCGGGCTTATGTCTTCCAGGGGTTTCACTGGAGCTCAAGGGTGCGAATCACGGTGCTCTTTGCCCGGCCTGCCGCACGCCTCGGTCGGGCAGGCCAGGCGACCGAGTGCCCCCCATGACCCCCGGAGGTCCGAGAAGACCCGGTCCCTCCCGGGTCCAGCCGGCCCCTCAGGCCCGGGGAGGGTCCCCGGAGCCGGGCAGGGGGTCCTGGGGCCGCCCCGGAGGCTCTCCGGGTCGGAGAACCAGAGTGACAAAATATTAGGTGCCGGAGCTGTGACAAAAAATTAGGCGCCCAAACCCTTTGAGTGACAAAAAATTAGGCGCCCAAACCCTTTGAGTGACAAAAAATTAGGTCGCGCCAAAATTGTACCAAGTCGAGCCCCGGTGGGGTCGGGCTTATGTCTTCCAGGGGTTTCACTGGAGCTCAAGGGTGCGAATCACGGTGCTCTTTGCCCGGCCTGCCGCACGCCTCGGTCGGGCAGGCCAGGCGACCGAGTGCCCCCCCCCCCTGACCCCCGGAGGTCCGAGAAGACCCGGTCCCTCCCGGGTCCAGCCGGTCCCTCAGGCCCAGGGAGGGTCCCCGGAGCCGGGCAGGGGGTCCTGGGTCGGTCCCGGAGGCTCTCTGGGTCGGGGAACCAGAGTGACAAAATATTAGGTGCCGGAGCTGTGACAAAAAATTAGGCGCCCAAACCCTTTGAGTGACAAAAAATTAGGTCGCCCGAAAATTGTACCAAGTCGAGCCCCGGTGGGGTCGGGCTTATGTCTTCCAGGGGTTTCACTGGAGCTCAAGGGTGCGAATCACGGTGCTCTCTGCCCGGCCTGCCGCACGCCTCGGTCGGGCAGGCCAGGCGACCGAGTGCCCCCCCCTGACCCCCGGAGGTCCGAGAAGACCCGGTCCCTCCCGGGTCCATCCGGCCCCTCAGGCCCGGGGAGGGTCCCCGGAGCCGGGCAGGGGGTCCTGGGGCCGCCCCGGAGGCTCTCTGGGTCGGAGAACCAGAGTGACAAAATATTAGGTGCCGGAGCTGTGACAAAAAATTAGGCGCCCAAACCCTTTGAGTGACAAAAAATTAGGTCGCGCCAAAATTGTACCAAGTCGAGCCCCGGTGGGGTCGGGCTTATGTCTTCCAGGGGTTTCACTGGAGCTCAAGGGTGCGAATCACGGTGCTCTTTGCCCGGCCTGCCGCATGCCTCGGTCGGGCAGGCCAGGCGAGCGAGTGCCCCCCCTGACCCCCGGAGGTCCGAGAAGACCCGGTCCCTCCCGGGTCCAGCCGGTCCCTCAGGCCCGGGGAGGGTCTCCGGAGCCGGGCAGGAGGTCCAGGGGCCGCCCCGGAGGCTCTCTGGGTCGGAGAACCAGAGTGACAAAATATTAGGTGCCGGAGCTGTGACAAAAAATTAGGCGCCCAAACCCTTTGAGTGACAAAAAATTAGGCGCCCAAACCCTTTGAGTGACAAAAAATTAGGTCGCGCCAAAATTGTACCAAGTCGAGCCCCGGTGGGGTCGGGCTTATGTCTTCCAGGGGTTTCACTGGAGCTCAAGGGTGCGAATCACGGTGCTCTTTGCCCGGCCTGCCGCATGCCTCGGTCGGGCAGGCCAGGCGACCGAGTGCCCCCCCTGACCCCCGGAGGTCCGAGAAGACCCGGTCCCTCCCGGGTCCAGCCGGTCCCTCAGGCCGTTGGGGGGGCCCCGGAGCCGGGCAGGAGGTCCTGGGGCCGCCCCGGAGGCTCTCTGGGTCGGAGAACCAGAGTGACAAAATATTAGGTGCCGGAGCTGTGACAAAAAATTAGGCGCCCAAACCCTTTGAGTGACAAAAAATTAGGTCGCGCGAAAATTGTACCAAGTCGAGCCCCGGTGGGGTCGGGCTTATGTCTTCCAGGGGTTTCACTGGAGCTCAAGGGTGCGAATCACGGTGCTCTTTGCCCGGCCTGCCGCACGCCTCGGTCGGGCAGGCCAGGCGACCGAGTGCCCCCCATGACCCCCGGAGGTCCGAGAAGACCCGGTCCCTCCCGGGTCCAGCCGGCCCCTCAGGCCCGGGGAGGGTCCCCGGAGCCGGGCAGGGGGTCCTGGGGCCGCCCCGGAGGCTCTCCGGGTCGGAGAACCAGAGTGACAAAATATTAGGTGCCGGAGCTGTGACAAAAAATTAGGCGCCCAAACCCTTTGAGTGACAAAAAATTAGGTCGCGTGGAAATTGTACCAAGTCGTGCCCCGGTGGGATCGGGCTTATGTCTTCCAGGGGTTTCACTGGAGCTCCAGGGTGCGAATCACGGTGCTCTTTGCCCGGCCTGCCGCACGCCTCGGTCGGGCAGGCCAGGCGACCGAGTGCCCCTCCTGACCCCCGGAGGTCCGAGAAGACCCGGTCCCTCCCGGGTCCAGCCGGTCCCTCAGGCCCGGGGAGGGTCCCCGGAGCCGGGCAGGGGGTCCTGGGGCCGCCCCGGAGGCTCTCTGGGTCGGAGAACCAGAGTGACAAAATATTAGGTGCCGGAGCTGTGACAAAAAATTAGGCGCCCAAACCCTTTGAGTGACAAAAAATTAGGTCGCCCGAAAATTGTACCAAGTCGAGCCCCGGTGGGGTCGGGCTTATGTCTTCCAGGGGTTTCACTGGAGCTCAAGGGTGTGAATCACGGTGCTCTTTGCCCGGCCTGCCGCACGCCTCGGTCGGGCAGGCCAGGCGACCGAGTGCCCCTCCTGACCCCCGGAGGTCCGAGAAGACCCGGACCCTCCCGGGTCCAGCCGGTCCCTCAGGCCCGGGGAGGGTCCCCGGAGCCGGTCAGGGGGTCCTGGGGCGGTCCCGGAGGCTCTCTGGGTCGGAGAACCAGAGTGACAAAATATTAGGTGCCGGAGCTGTGACAAAAAATTAGGCGCCCAAACCCTTTGAGTGACAAAAAATTAGGTCGCGCGAAAATTGTACCAAGTCGAGCCCCGGTGGGGTCGGGCTTATGTGTTCCAGGGGCTTCACTGGAGCTCAAGGGTGCGAATCACGGTGCTCTTTGCCCGGCCTGCCGCACGCCTCGGTCGGGCAGGCCAGGCGACCGAGTGCCCCCCCCGACCCCCGGAGGTCCGAGAAGACCCGGTCCCTCCCGGGTCCAGCCGGTCCCTCAGGCCCGGGGAGGGTCCCCGGAGCCGGGCAGGGGGTCCTGGGTCGGTCCCGGAGGCTCTCTGGGTCGGAGAACCAGAGTGACAAAATATTAGGTGCCGGAGCTGTGACAAAAAATTAGGCGCCCAAACCCTTTGAGTGACAAAAAATTAGGTCGCGCGAAAATTGTACCAAGTCGAGCCCCGGTGGGGTCGGGCTTATGTCTTCCAGGGGCTTCACTGGAGCTCAAGGGTGCGAATCACGGTGCTCTTTGCACGGCCTGCCGCACGCCTCGGTCGGGCAGGCCAGGCGACCGAGTGCCCCCCCTGACCCCCGGAGGTCCGTGAAGACCCGGTCCCTCCCGGGTCCAGCCGGTCCCTCAGGCCCGGGGAGGGTCTCCGGAGCCCGGCAGGAGGTCCTGGGGCCGCCCCGGAGGCTCTCTGGGTGGGAGAACCAGAGTGACAAAATATTAGGTGCTCAAACCCTTTGAGTGACAAAAAATTAGGTCGCGCGAAAGTTGTGCCAGGTCGAGCCCCGGTGGGTTCGGGCTCATGTCGGCAACGGATTTCT
>NW_026527079.1:212500-215000 GCF_027744825.2 Synchiropus splendidus
GGAGGTCCGAGAAGACCCGGTCCCTCCCGGGTCCAGCCGGTCCCTCAGGCCCGGGGAGGGTCCCCGGAGCCGGGCAGGGGGTCCTGGGGCCGCCCCGGAGGCTCTCTGGGTCGGGGAACCAGAGTGACAAAATATTAGGTGCCGGAGCTGTGACAAAAAATTAGGCGCCCAAACCCTTTGAGTGACAAAAAATTAGGTCGCGCGAAAATTGTACCAAGTCGAGCCCCGGTGGGGTCGGGCTTATGTCTTCCAGGGGTTTCACTGGAGCTCAAGGGTGCGAATCACGGTGCTCTTTGCCCGGCCAGCCGCACGCCTCGGTCGGGCAGGCCAGGCGACCGAGTGCCCCCCCCTGACCCCCGGAGGTCCGAGAAGACCCGGTCCCTCCCCGGTCCAGCCGGTCCCTCAGGCCCGGGGAGGGTCCCCGGAGGCGGGCAGGGGGTCCTGGGGCGGTCCCGGGGGCTCTCTGGGTCGGAGAACCAGAGTGACAAAATATTAGGTGCCGGAGCTGTGACAAAAAATTAGGCGCCCAAACCCTTTGAGTGACAAAAAATTAGGTCGCGCCAAAATTGTACCAAGTCGAGCCCCGGTGGGGTCGGGCTTACGTCTTCCAGGGGTTTCACTGGAGCTCAAGGGTGCGAATCACGGTGCTCTTTGCCCGGCCAGCCGCACGCCTCGGTCGGGCAGGCCAGGCGACCGAGTGCCCCCCCTGACCCCCGGAGGTCCGAGAAGACCCGGTCCCTCCCGGGTCCAGCCGGTCCCTCAGGCCCGGGGAGGGTCCCCGGAGCCGGGCAGGGGGTCCTGGGGCCGCCCCGGAGGCTCTCTGGGTCGGGGAACCAGAGTGACAAAATATTAGGTGCCGGAGCTGTGACAAAAAATTAGGCGCCCAAACCCTTTGAGTGACAAAAAATTAGGTCGCGCGAAAATTGTACCAAGTCGAGCCCCGGTGGGGTCGGGCTTATGTCTTCCAGGGGTTTCACTGGAGCTCAAGGGTGCGAATCACGGTGCTCTTTGCCCGGCCAGCCGCACGCCTCGGTCGGGCAGGCCAGGCGACCGAGTGCCCCCCCCTGACCCCCGGAGGTCCGAGAAGACCCGGTCCCTCCCGGGTCCAGCCGGTCCCTCAGGCCCGGGGAGGGTCTCCGGAGCCGGGCAGGGGGTCCTGGGGCCGCCCCGGAGGCTCTCTGGGTCGGAGAACCAGAGTGACAAAATATTAGGTGCCGGAGCTGTGACAAAAAATTAGGCGCCCAAACCCTTTGAGTGACAAAAAATTAGGTCGCGCCAAAATTGTACCAAGTCGAGCCCCGGTGGGGTCGGGCTTATGTCTTCCAGGGGTTTCACTGGAGCTCAAGGGTGCGAATCACGGTGCTCTTTGCCCGGCCAGCCGCACGCCTCGGTCGGGCAGGCCAGGCGACCGAGTGCCCCCCCCCTGACCCCCGGAGGTCCGAGAAGACCCGGTCCCTCCCCGGTCCAGCCGGTCCCTCAGGCCCGGGGAGGGTCCCCGGAGCCGGGCAGGGGGTCCTGGGGCCGCCCCGGAGGCTCTCTGGGTCGGAGAACCAGAGTGACAAAATATTAGGTGCCGGAGCTGTGACAAAAAATTAGGCGCCCAAACCCTTTGAGTGACAAAAAATTAGGTCGCGCGAAAATTGTACCAAGTCGAGCCCCGGTGGGGTCGGGCTTATGTCTTCCAGGGGTTTCACTGGAGCTCAAGGGTGCGAATCACGGTGCTCTTTGCCCGGCCAGCCGCAAGCCTCGGTCGGGCAGGCCAGGCGACCGAGTGCCCCTCCTGACCCCCGGAGGTCCGAGAAGACCCGGACCCTCCCGGGTCCAGCCGGTCCCTCAGGCCCGGGGAGGGTCCCCGGAGCCGGGCAGGGGGTCCTGGGGCGGTCCCGGAGGCTCTCTGGGTCGGAGACCCAGAGTGACAAAATATTAGGTGCCGGAGCTGTGACAAAAAATTAGGCGCCCAAACCCTTTGAGTGACAAAAAATTAGGTCGCCCGAAAATTGTACCAAGTCGAGCCCCGGTGGGGTCGGGCTTATGTCTTCCAGGGGTTTCACTGGGGCTCAAGGGTGCGAATCACGGTGCTCTTTGCCCGGCCTGCCGCACGCCTCGGTCGGGCAGGCCAGGCGACCGAGTGCCCCCCCTGACCCCCGGAGGTCCGAGAAGACCCGGTCCCTCCCGGGTCCAGCCGGTCCCTCAGGCCCGGGGAGGGTCCCCGGAGCCGGGCAGGGGGTCCTGGGGCGGTCCCGGAGGCTCTCTGGGTCGGAGAACCAGAGTGACAAAATATTAGGTGCCGGAGCTGTGACAAAAAATTAGGCGCCCAAACCCTTTGAGTGACAAAAAATTAGGTCGCGCGAAAATTGTACCAAGTCGAGCCCCGGTGGGGTCGGGCTTATGTCTTCCAGGGGTTTCACTGGAGCTCAAGGGTGCGAATCACGGTGCTCTTTGCCCGGCCTGCCGCACGCCTCGGTCGGGCAGGCCAGGCGACCGAGTGCCCCCCCCCCCT
>NW_026527079.1:225000-227500 GCF_027744825.2 Synchiropus splendidus
AAAAAATTAGGCGCCCAAACCCTTTGAGTGACAAAAAATTAGGCGCCCAAACCCTTTGAGTGACAAAAAATTAGGTCGCGCCAAAATTGTACCAAGTCGAGCCCCGGTGGGGTCGGGCTTATGTCTTCCAGGGGTTTCACTGGAGCTCAAGGGTGCGAATCACGGTGCTCTTTGCCCGGCCTGCCGCACGCCTCGGTCGGGCAGGCCAGGCGACCGAGTGCCCCCCCTGACCCCCGGAGGTCCGAGAAGACCCGGTCCCTCCCGGGTCCAGCCGGTCCCTCAGGCCCGGGGAGGGTCCCCGGAGCCGGGCAGGGGGTCCTGGGGCCGCCCCGGAGGCTCTCTGGGTCGGGGAACCAGAGTGACAAAATATTAGGTGCCGGAGCTGTGACAAAAAATTAGGCGCCCAAACCCTTTGAGTGACAAAAAATTAGGTCGCGCGAAAATTGTACCAAGTCGAGCCCCGGTGGGGTCGGGCTTATGTCTTCCAGGGGTTTCACTGGAGCTCAAGGGTGCGAATCACGGTGCTCTTTGCCCGGCCAGCCGCACGCCTCGGTCGGGCAGGCCAGGCGACCGAGTGCCCCCCCCTGACCCCCGGAGGTCCGAGAAGACCCGGTCCCTCCCCGGTCCAGCCGGTCCCTCAGGCCCGGGGAGGGTCCCCGGAGGCGGGCAGGGGGTCCTGGGGCGGTCCCGGGGGCTCTCTGGGTCGGAGAACCAGAGTGACAAAATATTAGGTGCCGGAGCTGTGACAAAAAATTAGGCGCCCAAACCCTTTGAGTGACAAAAAATTAGGTCGCGCCAAAATTGTACCAAGTCGAGCCCCGGTGGGGTCGGGCTTACGTCTTCCAGGGGTTTCACTGGAGCTCAAGGGTGCGAATCACGGTGCTCTTTGCCCGGCCAGCCGCACGCCTCGGTCGGGCAGGCCAGGCGACCGAGTGCCCCCCCTGACCCCCGGAGGTCCGAGAAGACCCGGTCCCTCCCGGGTCCAGCCGGTCCCTCAGGCCCGGGGAGGGTCCCCGGAGCCGGGCAGGGGGTCCTGGGGCCGCCCCGGAGGCTCTCTGGGTCGGGGAACCAGAGTGACAAAATATTAGGTGCCGGAGCTGTGACAAAAAATTAGGCGCCCAAACCCTTTGAGTGACAAAAAATTAGGTCGCGCGAAAATTGTACCAAGTCGAGCCCCGGTGGGGTCGGGCTTATGTCTTCCAGGGGTTTCACTGGAGCTCAAGGGTGCGAATCACGGTGCTCTTTGCCCGGCCAGCCGCACGCCTCGGTCGGGCAGGCCAGGCGACCGAGTGCCCCCCCCTGACCCCCGGAGGTCCGAGAAGACCCGGTCCCTCCCGGGTCCAGCCGGTCCCTCAGGCCCGGGGAGGGTCTCCGGAGCCGGGCAGGGGGTCCTGGGGCCGCCCCGGAGGCTCTCTGGGTCGGAGAACCAGAGTGACAAAATATTAGGTGCCGGAGCTGTGACAAAAAATTAGGCGCCCAAACCCTTTGAGTGACAAAAAATTAGGTCGCGCCAAAATTGTACCAAGTCGAGCCCCGGTGGGGTCGGGCTTATGTCTTCCAGGGGTTTCACTGGAGCTCAAGGGTGCGAATCACGGTGCTCTTTGCCCGGCCAGCCGCACGCCTCGGTCGGGCAGGCCAGGCGACCGAGTGCCCCCCCCCTGACCCCCGGAGGTCCGAGAAGACCCGGTCCCTCCCCGGTCCAGCCGGTCCCTCAGGCCCGGGGAGGGTCCCCGGAGCCGGGCAGGGGGTCCTGGGGCCGCCCCGGAGGCTCTCTGGGTCGGAGAACCAGAGTGACAAAATATTAGGTGCCGGAGCTGTGACAAAAAATTAGGCGCCCAAACCCTTTGAGTGACAAAAAATTAGGTCGCGCGAAAATTGTACCAAGTCGAGCCCCGGTGGGGTCGGGCTTATGTCTTCCAGGGGTTTCACTGGAGCTCAAGGGTGCGAATCACGGTGCTCTTTGCCCGGCCAGCCGCAAGCCTCGGTCGGGCAGGCCAGGCGACCGAGTGCCCCTCCTGACCCCCGGAGGTCCGAGAAGACCCGGACCCTCCCGGGTCCAGCCGGTCCCTCAGGCCCGGGGAGGGTCCCCGGAGCCGGGCAGGGGGTCCTGGGGCGGTCCCGGAGGCTCTCTGGGTCGGAGACCCAGAGTGACAAAATATTAGGTGCCGGAGCTGTGACAAAAAATTAGGCGCCCAAACCCTTTGAGTGACAAAAAATTAGGTCGCCCGAAAATTGTACCAAGTCGAGCCCCGGTGGGGTCGGGCTTATGTCTTCCAGGGGTTTCACTGGGGCTCAAGGGTGCGAATCACGGTGCTCTTTGCCCGGCCTGCCGCACGCCTCGGTCGGGCAGGCCAGGCGACCGAGTGCCCCCCCTGACCCCCGGAGGTCCGAGAAGACCCGGTCCCTCCCGGGTCCAGCCGGTCCCTCAGGCCCGGGGAGGGTCCCCGGAGCCGGGCAGGGGGTCCTGGGGCGGTCCCGGAGGCTCTCTGGGTCGGAGAAC
>NW_026527079.1:237500-240000 GCF_027744825.2 Synchiropus splendidus
AGGGTAAGTTTTAAGGTTAGGGTTCAAATTATTTCTGAAGATTCTTCCTCAAGTGACAAAACATGAGGTCGATCCTGGGGTTTCACTGGAGCTCAAGGGGTCCTCCCGTGTCCAGTCGGTCCCTCAGGCCGATGGGGGGGGCCCGGAGCCGGGCAGGAGGTCCTGGGGCCGCCCCGGAGGCTCTCTGGGTCGGAGAACCAGAGTGACAAAATATTAGGTGCCGGAGCTGTGACAAAAAATTAGGCGCCCAAACCCTTTGAGTGACAAAAAATTAGGCGCCCAAACCCTTTGAGTGACAAAAAATTAGGTCGCGCCAAAATTGTACCAAGTCGAGCCCCGGTGGGGTCGGGCTTATGTCTTCCAGGGGTTTCACTGGAGCTCAAGGGTGCGAATCACGGTGCTCTTTGCCCGGCCTGCCGCACGCCTCGGTCGGGCAGGCCAGGCGACCGAGTGCCCCCCCTGACCCCCGGAGGTCCGAGAAGACCCGGTCCCTCCCGGGTCCAGCCGGTCCCTCAGGCCCGGGGAGGGTCCCCGGAGCCGGGCAGGGGGTCCTGGGGCCGCCCCGGAGGCTCTCTGGGTCGGGGAACCAGAGTGACAAAATATTAGGTGCCGGAGCTGTGACAAAAAATTAGGCGCCCAAACCCTTTGAGTGACAAAAAATTAGGTCGCGCGAAAATTGTACCAAGTCGAGCCCCGGTGGGGTCGGGCTTATGTCTTCCAGGGGTTTCACTGGAGCTCAAGGGTGCGAATCACGGTGCTCTTTGCCCGGCCAGCCGCACGCCTCGGTCGGGCAGGCCAGGCGACCGAGTGCCCCCCCCTGACCCCCGGAGGTCCGAGAAGACCCGGTCCCTCCCCGGTCCAGCCGGTCCCTCAGGCCCGGGGAGGGTCCCCGGAGGCGGGCAGGGGGTCCTGGGGCGGTCCCGGGGGCTCTCTGGGTCGGAGAACCAGAGTGACAAAATATTAGGTGCCGGAGCTGTGACAAAAAATTAGGCGCCCAAACCCTTTGAGTGACAAAAAATTAGGTCGCGCCAAAATTGTACCAAGTCGAGCCCCGGTGGGGTCGGGCTTACGTCTTCCAGGGGTTTCACTGGAGCTCAAGGGTGCGAATCACGGTGCTCTTTGCCCGGCCAGCCGCACGCCTCGGTCGGGCAGGCCAGGCGACCGAGTGCCCCCCCTGACCCCCGGAGGTCCGAGAAGACCCGGTCCCTCCCGGGTCCAGCCGGTCCCTCAGGCCCGGGGAGGGTCCCCGGAGCCGGGCAGGGGGTCCTGGGGCCGCCCCGGAGGCTCTCTGGGTCGGGGAACCAGAGTGACAAAATATTAGGTGCCGGAGCTGTGACAAAAAATTAGGCGCCCAAACCCTTTGAGTGACAAAAAATTAGGTCGCGCGAAAATTGTACCAAGTCGAGCCCCGGTGGGGTCGGGCTTATGTCTTCCAGGGGTTTCACTGGAGCTCAAGGGTGCGAATCACGGTGCTCTTTGCCCGGCCAGCCGCACGCCTCGGTCGGGCAGGCCAGGCGACCGAGTGCCCCCCCCTGACCCCCGGAGGTCCGAGAAGACCCGGTCCCTCCCGGGTCCAGCCGGTCCCTCAGGCCCGGGGAGGGTCTCCGGAGCCGGGCAGGGGGTCCTGGGGCCGCCCCGGAGGCTCTCTGGGTCGGAGAACCAGAGTGACAAAATATTAGGTGCCGGAGCTGTGACAAAAAATTAGGCGCCCAAACCCTTTGAGTGACAAAAAATTAGGTCGCGCCAAAATTGTACCAAGTCGAGCCCCGGTGGGGTCGGGCTTATGTCTTCCAGGGGTTTCACTGGAGCTCAAGGGTGCGAATCACGGTGCTCTTTGCCCGGCCAGCCGCACGCCTCGGTCGGGCAGGCCAGGCGACCGAGTGCCCCCCCCCTGACCCCCGGAGGTCCGAGAAGACCCGGTCCCTCCCCGGTCCAGCCGGTCCCTCAGGCCCGGGGAGGGTCCCCGGAGCCGGGCAGGGGGTCCTGGGGCCGCCCCGGAGGCTCTCTGGGTCGGAGAACCAGAGTGACAAAATATTAGGTGCCGGAGCTGTGACAAAAAATTAGGCGCCCAAACCCTTTGAGTGACAAAAAATTAGGTCGCGCGAAAATTGTACCAAGTCGAGCCCCGGTGGGGTCGGGCTTATGTCTTCCAGGGGTTTCACTGGAGCTCAAGGGTGCGAATCACGGTGCTCTTTGCCCGGCCAGCCGCAAGCCTCGGTCGGGCAGGCCAGGCGACCGAGTGCCCCTCCTGACCCCCGGAGGTCCGAGAAGACCCGGACCCTCCCGGGTCCAGCCGGTCCCTCAGGCCCGGGGAGGGTCCCCGGAGCCGGGCAGGGGGTCCTGGGGCGGTCCCGGAGGCTCTCTGGGTCGGAGACCCAGAGTGACAAAATATTAGGTGCCGGAGCTGTGACAAAAAATTAGGCGCCCAAACCCTTTGAGTGACAAAAAATTAGGTCGCCCGAAAATTGTACCAAGTCGAGCCCCGGTGGGGTCGGGCTTA
>NW_026527079.1:250000-252500 GCF_027744825.2 Synchiropus splendidus
CTCAGGCCGATGGGGGGGGCCCGGAGCCGGGCAGGAGGTCCTGGGGCCGCCCCGGAGGCTCTCTGGGTCGGAGAACCAGAGTGACAAAATATTAGGTGCCGGAGCTGTGACAAAAAATTAGGCGCCCAAACCCTTTGAGTGACAAAAAATTAGGCGCCCAAACCCTTTGAGTGACAAAAAATTAGGTCGCGCCAAAATTGTACCAAGTCGAGCCCCGGTGGGGTCGGGCTTATGTCTTCCAGGGGTTTCACTGGAGCTCAAGGGTGCGAATCACGGTGCTCTTTGCCCGGCCTGCCGCACGCCTCGGTCGGGCAGGCCAGGCGACCGAGTGCCCCCCCTGACCCCCGGAGGTCCGAGAAGACCCGGTCCCTCCCGGGTCCAGCCGGTCCCTCAGGCCCGGGGAGGGTCCCCGGAGCCGGGCAGGGGGTCCTGGGGCCGCCCCGGAGGCTCTCTGGGTCGGGGAACCAGAGTGACAAAATATTAGGTGCCGGAGCTGTGACAAAAAATTAGGCGCCCAAACCCTTTGAGTGACAAAAAATTAGGTCGCGCGAAAATTGTACCAAGTCGAGCCCCGGTGGGGTCGGGCTTATGTCTTCCAGGGGTTTCACTGGAGCTCAAGGGTGCGAATCACGGTGCTCTTTGCCCGGCCAGCCGCACGCCTCGGTCGGGCAGGCCAGGCGACCGAGTGCCCCCCCCTGACCCCCGGAGGTCCGAGAAGACCCGGTCCCTCCCCGGTCCAGCCGGTCCCTCAGGCCCGGGGAGGGTCCCCGGAGGCGGGCAGGGGGTCCTGGGGCGGTCCCGGGGGCTCTCTGGGTCGGAGAACCAGAGTGACAAAATATTAGGTGCCGGAGCTGTGACAAAAAATTAGGCGCCCAAACCCTTTGAGTGACAAAAAATTAGGTCGCGCCAAAATTGTACCAAGTCGAGCCCCGGTGGGGTCGGGCTTACGTCTTCCAGGGGTTTCACTGGAGCTCAAGGGTGCGAATCACGGTGCTCTTTGCCCGGCCAGCCGCACGCCTCGGTCGGGCAGGCCAGGCGACCGAGTGCCCCCCCTGACCCCCGGAGGTCCGAGAAGACCCGGTCCCTCCCGGGTCCAGCCGGTCCCTCAGGCCCGGGGAGGGTCCCCGGAGCCGGGCAGGGGGTCCTGGGGCCGCCCCGGAGGCTCTCTGGGTCGGGGAACCAGAGTGACAAAATATTAGGTGCCGGAGCTGTGACAAAAAATTAGGCGCCCAAACCCTTTGAGTGACAAAAAATTAGGTCGCGCGAAAATTGTACCAAGTCGAGCCCCGGTGGGGTCGGGCTTATGTCTTCCAGGGGTTTCACTGGAGCTCAAGGGTGCGAATCACGGTGCTCTTTGCCCGGCCAGCCGCACGCCTCGGTCGGGCAGGCCAGGCGACCGAGTGCCCCCCCCTGACCCCCGGAGGTCCGAGAAGACCCGGTCCCTCCCGGGTCCAGCCGGTCCCTCAGGCCCGGGGAGGGTCTCCGGAGCCGGGCAGGGGGTCCTGGGGCCGCCCCGGAGGCTCTCTGGGTCGGAGAACCAGAGTGACAAAATATTAGGTGCCGGAGCTGTGACAAAAAATTAGGCGCCCAAACCCTTTGAGTGACAAAAAATTAGGTCGCGCCAAAATTGTACCAAGTCGAGCCCCGGTGGGGTCGGGCTTATGTCTTCCAGGGGTTTCACTGGAGCTCAAGGGTGCGAATCACGGTGCTCTTTGCCCGGCCAGCCGCACGCCTCGGTCGGGCAGGCCAGGCGACCGAGTGCCCCCCCCCTGACCCCCGGAGGTCCGAGAAGACCCGGTCCCTCCCCGGTCCAGCCGGTCCCTCAGGCCCGGGGAGGGTCCCCGGAGCCGGGCAGGGGGTCCTGGGGCCGCCCCGGAGGCTCTCTGGGTCGGAGAACCAGAGTGACAAAATATTAGGTGCCGGAGCTGTGACAAAAAATTAGGCGCCCAAACCCTTTGAGTGACAAAAAATTAGGTCGCGCGAAAATTGTACCAAGTCGAGCCCCGGTGGGGTCGGGCTTATGTCTTCCAGGGGTTTCACTGGAGCTCAAGGGTGCGAATCACGGTGCTCTTTGCCCGGCCAGCCGCAAGCCTCGGTCGGGCAGGCCAGGCGACCGAGTGCCCCTCCTGACCCCCGGAGGTCCGAGAAGACCCGGACCCTCCCGGGTCCAGCCGGTCCCTCAGGCCCGGGGAGGGTCCCCGGAGCCGGGCAGGGGGTCCTGGGGCGGTCCCGGAGGCTCTCTGGGTCGGAGACCCAGAGTGACAAAATATTAGGTGCCGGAGCTGTGACAAAAAATTAGGCGCCCAAACCCTTTGAGTGACAAAAAATTAGGTCGCCCGAAAATTGTACCAAGTCGAGCCCCGGTGGGGTCGGGCTTATGTCTTCCAGGGGTTTCACTGGGGCTCAAGGGTGCGAATCACGGTGCTCTTTGCCCGGCCTGCCGCACGCCTCGGTCGGGCAGGCCAGGCGACCGAGTGCCCCCCCCCCCTGACCCCCGGAG
>NW_026527079.1:262500-265000 GCF_027744825.2 Synchiropus splendidus
CGCCCAAACCCTTTGAGTGACAAAAAATTAGGCGCCCAAACCCTTTGAGTGACAAAAAATTAGGTCGCGCCAAAATTGTACCAAGTCGAGCCCCGGTGGGGTCGGGCTTATGTCTTCCAGGGGTTTCACTGGAGCTCAAGGGTGCGAATCACGGTGCTCTTTGCCCGGCCTGCCGCACGCCTCGGTCGGGCAGGCCAGGCGACCGAGTGCCCCCCCTGACCCCCGGAGGTCCGAGAAGACCCGGTCCCTCCCGGGTCCAGCCGGTCCCTCAGGCCCGGGGAGGGTCCCCGGAGCCGGGCAGGGGGTCCTGGGGCCGCCCCGGAGGCTCTCTGGGTCGGGGAACCAGAGTGACAAAATATTAGGTGCCGGAGCTGTGACAAAAAATTAGGCGCCCAAACCCTTTGAGTGACAAAAAATTAGGTCGCGCGAAAATTGTACCAAGTCGAGCCCCGGTGGGGTCGGGCTTATGTCTTCCAGGGGTTTCACTGGAGCTCAAGGGTGCGAATCACGGTGCTCTTTGCCCGGCCAGCCGCACGCCTCGGTCGGGCAGGCCAGGCGACCGAGTGCCCCCCCCTGACCCCCGGAGGTCCGAGAAGACCCGGTCCCTCCCCGGTCCAGCCGGTCCCTCAGGCCCGGGGAGGGTCCCCGGAGGCGGGCAGGGGGTCCTGGGGCGGTCCCGGGGGCTCTCTGGGTCGGAGAACCAGAGTGACAAAATATTAGGTGCCGGAGCTGTGACAAAAAATTAGGCGCCCAAACCCTTTGAGTGACAAAAAATTAGGTCGCGCCAAAATTGTACCAAGTCGAGCCCCGGTGGGGTCGGGCTTACGTCTTCCAGGGGTTTCACTGGAGCTCAAGGGTGCGAATCACGGTGCTCTTTGCCCGGCCAGCCGCACGCCTCGGTCGGGCAGGCCAGGCGACCGAGTGCCCCCCCTGACCCCCGGAGGTCCGAGAAGACCCGGTCCCTCCCGGGTCCAGCCGGTCCCTCAGGCCCGGGGAGGGTCCCCGGAGCCGGGCAGGGGGTCCTGGGGCCGCCCCGGAGGCTCTCTGGGTCGGGGAACCAGAGTGACAAAATATTAGGTGCCGGAGCTGTGACAAAAAATTAGGCGCCCAAACCCTTTGAGTGACAAAAAATTAGGTCGCGCGAAAATTGTACCAAGTCGAGCCCCGGTGGGGTCGGGCTTATGTCTTCCAGGGGTTTCACTGGAGCTCAAGGGTGCGAATCACGGTGCTCTTTGCCCGGCCAGCCGCACGCCTCGGTCGGGCAGGCCAGGCGACCGAGTGCCCCCCCCTGACCCCCGGAGGTCCGAGAAGACCCGGTCCCTCCCCGGTCCAGCCGGTCCCTCAGGCCCGGGGAGGGTCCCCGGAGGCGGGCAGGGGGTCCTGGGGCGGTCCCGGGGGCTCTCTGGGTCGGAGAACCAGAGTGACAAAATATTAGGTGCCGGAGCTGTGACAAAAAATTAGGCGCCCAAACCCTTTGAGTGACAAAAAATTAGGTCGCGCCAAAATTGTACCAAGTCGAGCCCCGGTGGGGTCGGGCTTACGTCTTCCAGGGGTTTCACTGGAGCTCAAGGGTGCGAATCACGGTGCTCTTTGCCCGGCCAGCCGCACGCCTCGGTCGGGCAGGCCAGGCGACCGAGTGCCCCCCCCCTGACCCCCGGAGGTCCGAGAAGACCCGGTCCCTCCCCGGTCCAGCCGGTCCCTCAGGCCCGGGGAGGGTCCCCGGAGCCGGGCAGGGGGTCCTGGGGCCGCCCCGGAGGCTCTCTGGGTCGGAGAACCAGAGTGACAAAATATTAGGTGCCGGAGCTGTGACAAAAAATTAGGCGCCCAAACCCTTTGAGTGACAAAAAATTAGGTCGCGCGAAAATTGTACCAAGTCGAGCCCCGGTGGGGTCGGGCTTATGTCTTCCAGGGGTTTCACTGGAGCTCAAGGGTGCGAATCACGGTGCTCTTTGCCCGGCCAGCCGCAAGCCTCGGTCGGGCAGGCCAGGCGACCGAGTGCCCCTCCTGACCCCCGGAGGTCCGAGAAGACCCGGACCCTCCCGGGTCCAGCCGGTCCCTCAGGCCCGGGGAGGGTCCCCGGAGCCGGGCAGGGGGTCCTGGGGCGGTCCCGGAGGCTCTCTGGGTCGGAGACCCAGAGTGACAAAATATTAGGTGCCGGAGCTGTGACAAAAAATTAGGCGCCCAAACCCTTTGAGTGACAAAAAATTAGGTCGCCCGAAAATTGTACCAAGTCGAGCCCCGGTGGGGTCGGGCTTATGTCTTCCAGGGGTTTCACTGGGGCTCAAGGGTGCGAATCACGGTGCTCTTTGCCCGGCCTGCCGCACGCCTCGGTCGGGCAGGCCAGGCGACCGAGTGCCCCCCCCCCCTGACCCCCGGAGGTCCGAGAAGACCCGGTCCCTCCCGGGTCCAGCCGGTCCCTCAGGCCCGGGGAGGGTCTCCGGAGCCGGGCAGGAGGTCCTGGGGCCGCCCCGGAGGCTCTCTGGGTGGGAGAACCAGAGTG
>NW_026527079.1:275000-279069 GCF_027744825.2 Synchiropus splendidus
GTTTCACTGGAGCTCAAGGGTGCGAATCACGGTGCTCTTTGCCCGGCCTGCCGCACGCCTCGGTCGGGCAGGCCAGGCGACCGAGTGCCCCCCCTGACCCCCGGAGGTCCGAGAAGACCCGGTCCCTCCCGGGTCCAGCCGGTCCCTCAGGCCCGGGGAGGGTCCCCGGAGCCGGGCAGGGGGTCCTGGGGCCGCCCCGGAGGCTCTCTGGGTCGGGGAACCAGAGTGACAAAATATTAGGTGCCGGAGCTGTGACAAAAAATTAGGCGCCCAAACCCTTTGAGTGACAAAAAATTAGGTCGCGCGAAAATTGTACCAAGTCGAGCCCCGGTGGGGTCGGGCTTATGTCTTCCAGGGGTTTCACTGGAGCTCAAGGGTGCGAATCACGGTGCTCTTTGCCCGGCCAGCCGCACGCCTCGGTCGGGCAGGCCAGGCGACCGAGTGCCCCCCCCTGACCCCCGGAGGTCCGAGAAGACCCGGTCCCTCCCCGGTCCAGCCGGTCCCTCAGGCCCGGGGAGGGTCCCCGGAGGCGGGCAGGGGGTCCTGGGGCGGTCCCGGGGGCTCTCTGGGTCGGAGAACCAGAGTGACAAAATATTAGGTGCCGGAGCTGTGACAAAAAATTAGGCGCCCAAACCCTTTGAGTGACAAAAAATTAGGTCGCGCCAAAATTGTACCAAGTCGAGCCCCGGTGGGGTCGGGCTTACGTCTTCCAGGGGTTTCACTGGAGCTCAAGGGTGCGAATCACGGTGCTCTTTGCCCGGCCAGCCGCACGCCTCGGTCGGGCAGGCCAGGCGACCGAGTGCCCCCCCTGACCCCCGGAGGTCCGAGAAGACCCGGTCCCTCCCGGGTCCAGCCGGTCCCTCAGGCCCGGGGAGGGTCCCCGGAGCCGGGCAGGGGGTCCTGGGGCCGCCCCGGAGGCTCTCTGGGTCGGGGAACCAGAGTGACAAAATATTAGGTGCCGGAGCTGTGACAAAAAATTAGGCGCCCAAACCCTTTGAGTGACAAAAAATTAGGTCGCGCGAAAATTGTACCAAGTCGAGCCCCGGTGGGGTCGGGCTTATGTCTTCCAGGGGTTTCACTGGAGCTCAAGGGTGCGAATCACGGTGCTCTTTGCCCGGCCAGCCGCACGCCTCGGTCGGGCAGGCCAGGCGACCGAGTGCCCCCCCCTGACCCCCGGAGGTCCGAGAAGACCCGGTCCCTCCCGGGTCCAGCCGGTCCCTCAGGCCCGGGGAGGGTCTCCGGAGCCGGGCAGGGGGTCCTGGGGCCGCCCCGGAGGCTCTCTGGGTCGGAGAACCAGAGTGACAAAATATTAGGTGCCGGAGCTGTGACAAAAAATTAGGCGCCCAAACCCTTTGAGTGACAAAAAATTAGGTCGCGCCAAAATTGTACCAAGTCGAGCCCCGGTGGGGTCGGGCTTATGTCTTCCAGGGGTTTCACTGGAGCTCAAGGGTGCGAATCACGGTGCTCTTTGCCCGGCCAGCCGCACGCCTCGGTCGGGCAGGCCAGGCGACCGAGTGCCCCCCCCCTGACCCCCGGAGGTCCGAGAAGACCCGGTCCCTCCCCGGTCCAGCCGGTCCCTCAGGCCCGGGGAGGGTCCCCGGAGCCGGGCAGGGGGTCCTGGGGCCGCCCCGGAGGCTCTCTGGGTCGGAGAACCAGAGTGACAAAATATTAGGTGCCGGAGCTGTGACAAAAAATTAGGCGCCCAAACCCTTTGAGTGACAAAAAATTAGGTCGCGCGAAAATTGTACCAAGTCGAGCCCCGGTGGGGTCGGGCTTATGTCTTCCAGGGGTTTCACTGGAGCTCAAGGGTGCGAATCACGGTGCTCTTTGCCCGGCCAGCCGCAAGCCTCGGTCGGGCAGGCCAGGCGACCGAGTGCCCCTCCTGACCCCCGGAGGTCCGAGAAGACCCGGACCCTCCCGGGTCCAGCCGGTCCCTCAGGCCCGGGGAGGGTCCCCGGAGCCGGGCAGGGGGTCCTGGGGCGGTCCCGGAGGCTCTCTGGGTCGGAGACCCAGAGTGACAAAATATTAGGTGCCGGAGCTGTGACAAAAAATTAGGCGCCCAAACCCTTTGAGTGACAAAAAATTAGGTCGCCCGAAAATTGTACCAAGTCGAGCCCCGGTGGGGTCGGGCTTATGTCTTCCAGGGGTTTCACTGGGGCTCAAGGGTGCGAATCACGGTGCTCTTTGCCCGGCCTGCCGCACGCCTCGGTCGGGCAGGCCAGGCGACCGAGTGCCCCCCCTGACCCCCGGAGGTCCGAGAAGACCCGGTCCCTCCCGGGTCCAGCCGGTCCCTCAGGCCCGGGGAGGGTCCCCGGAGCCGGGCAGGGGGTCCTGGGGCGGTCCCGGAGGCTCTCTGGGTCGGAGAACCAGAGTGACAAAATATTAGGTGCCGGAGCTGTGACAAAAAATTAGGCGCCCAAACCCTTTGAGTGACAAAAAATTAGGTCGCGCGAAAATTGTACCAAGTCGAGCCCCGGTGGGGTCGGGCTTATGTCTTCCAGGGGTTTCACTGGAGCTCAAGGGTGCGAATCACGGTGCTCTTTGCCCGGCCTGCCGCACGCCTCGGTCGGGCAGGCCAGGCGACCGAGTGCCCCCCCCCCCTGACCCCCGGAGGTCCGAGAAGACCCGGTCCCTCCCGGGTCCAGCCGGTCCCTCAGGCCCGGGGAGGGTCTCCGGAGCCGGGCAGGAGGTCCTGGGGCCGCCCCGGAGGCTCTCTGGGTGGGAGAACCAGAGTGACAAAATATTAGGTGCTCAAACCCTTTGAGTGACAAAAAATTAGGTCGCGCGAAAGTTGTGCCAGGTCGAGCCCCGGTGGGTTCGGGCTCATGTCGGCAACGGATTTCTGAGCAGCTCTTCCAGTGCTGTTGACGGTGCTTCGTGTCCCCATCTCAGACTTCAGCCCAGACTCTGCGCCATGCGGGCCCGGACTGTTTTTCCTCCACCCAGAGCTTGACCGAGAAGCAATCGAAAGCCGCCTTCGGGGGGCCTCCGCCGGCCACCGGCGACAGGCTCCCCCGGTCACACGCGGTTCCGACTGAGAAGCTGGGAAGGAGAAACGTGGTCGTCGTTGGGATGTGTATCCCCTTCTGCCTCTCCTTTTTCCAAAGACGCGCACGGCGAGACCGAGACGCCCCCGGCGCTCTCATGCAGCTGCAGTGGTCTTCCACCCGCTTCCCCGGCGGCACGACGGCTCCCCCCCCATCCCCATCCCCATGCCTCGCCATGGGACGGGACGTGGACCGGGCTCCATTCGTGTCCGCGGGGGCTAAGAAAGGGGAAGAAACACCTTTTCGATCTCCGCACGGTGACGCCCGAAAAATCGAACTTCACGAAACGTAGCGAAGGGGCGTGCGGCGCGGGTTGGGGGTCACCCTCCCCACGTGCGCTCCTCTCTCGGGACGGGGACGAGAGAACGAGTCGGAGAAGAGCAGAAGTCGTCGGTGTGTGGGGGAAACGTGTGTGTGGTTTGGTGCCTGTGCCGGTGCTGGTGCTGCCGCTGCTGCGCTGCACCCTGCCCCGCACACCCGGCCACCCTCGCCAACCCCATCCGCGTCTCTGCCTCTCTCTCCCTCTCCCCCTCTCTCGCTCTCCTCTGTCTGGCTACGGCTACCTGGTTGATCCTGCCAGTAGCATATGCTTGTCTCAAAGACTAAGCCATGCAAGTCTAAGTACACACGGCCGGTACAGTGAAACTGCGAATGGCTCATTAAATCAGTTATGGTTCCTTTGATCGCTCCCAAGTTACTTGGACAACTGTGGCAATTCTAGAGCTAATACATGAAGACGAACGTTGACCTCCGGGTGATTCGTGCATTTATCAGACCGTAAAACCCATGCGGGGTCGGTTTCCCCCTCCGTCTCGTCTCGGCGGGGCGGGCGGGGGGCCCCCCGGCCGCTTTGGCGACTCTGGATAACCTCGAGCAGATCGCTGGCCCTCCGTGGCGGCGACGTCTCTTTCGAATGTCTGCCCTATCAACTTTCGATGGTACTTTCTGTGCCTACCATGGTGACAACGGGTAACGGGAAATGAGGGTTTGGTTCCGGAGAGGGAGCCTGAGAAATGGCTACC